>NW_019396081.1:275252-301597 GCF_000591075.1 Eurytemora carolleeae | reverse complement strand
TACATCAAATGTGCCAACTCCACCATCCCCTTTTATATTTTTTCATTATTTTTATTTTTCCACGGGCAACACAGAATACGTATACGTTATAATTAATCCGTTGCAATTTTTCTCGATAAATTTATTTTCTGTTAAGAAAATTTTAATTTTGCAAGTCATTTGTTTATCTTTTTTCTTAAAAAATTTGAAACTCATTCTCCTACTTATTAAGAATTTGACACAATTTCTGAATAAATTGGTGTTTAAGATCCAAGGAGAAAAAATCAAACAAAACCTGGTAAAAAAATTGTTGCTCTAAAAACACAAATCTTAAATGTTAAATGTCTTAAAAATTAAAATAAAACATTAATGAAAAGTTTAATGAAAACATTATTAGTATCTAATAAAATGGTTCAATACGATTTAGCAAAGGCATACACAAAAAAAGAAATAAAAAAATTATTCAGTAAAAAGTTACTAAATCTTGAGGAGTGTTAAGGACCTAATTCCGGACCCGGTTTTGAATCCGGATACATTTTTTTTTTTTTTTGGGGGGGGGGGTGATCCAGGATCCGGATCCGCATCAAAATTAAATAGATCAAAAGCACTGGTGCAAAATGGAATTCGTAAATAATGACTTTAAGATTGATAAAAGTGAAAACAGGAAAATTATTGTTTTATGTTGTAATAACATTTATTACCAAATTGGATAATAGTTGATTGGATGGAAATATTGTTACACTCCATGCAATTATGCCTCTACCACTAATAATTTTAAGGGAGTGACCGGCTATACATGGTGATTGAGCTAAGAGTGCAGTATTGTAGAGTTTTTTTTAGGATTAATTTAAGATCTATTATAAATGCTGAGCTGAATAAGAGCAAGAATCAATCTTTGGAATTATTAATTTTTGAGGATACATTTCAAGAATCAGTTTTTTCATATACCATAAAAACGTCTTATAGGTCTCAACTGAATCCTATTAAATTTCTCTACAAAAATGCACCCTTAACTCAACTAACATGTCTAGTCGGTCACTCCCTTTAACATCTTCTTTTTCAAACATACTTTTCATCCAAATCTTTACACCTGGTCGTAGTAAGGGGAAAGATGGTTATTATAATTCAAGCTTTCTTTCATTTCAGGCAGAATTCATCAAAATTTATCAAGTATAAATCAGAATCTAAAGTTTAGGTGAATATCTAGAGCCGGTTAGAAAATTAAAGCTTCTGCTGACAAGAGTACAGGTTTCTTTAGATGTTCATTCGAATACAGGAAATTACGGCCGGAAATTCATTTTCAAAATTTACTAATCTTCACCACTCATATCATATATTCTTCTTATTCACTAACTTTCTTAAATCGTCTTTTTTACCACCTTTTCCACCAGTTTTTTCACCAATTTTTTCACCACCTTTTCACCAACTTGTTCACCACCTTTCTTCCTAATATGTCCTTTTTATTTCTTTATACTGTCCTAATACACAGCAGTCGCGCTCAGAGGACGGTACTATACTTCAACTGACCCAGAGTTTTGAGTTTATATACCTTCCACTTTCCATTAACCAGTGGTGAGTATTAGAACTAACATTAGCAAATTGAATCCTCGAAATTGCCTGATATACTTATAACATGATACAAAATGAACTAAAAATAAATCAATAAACTAAATGCTTTCGAATACCCATAAATTTCACAAACATATCTGCATAGTTATTCATGGTACAGAAGTCAATTTATTGATTAGAAAACCGCTAAATACGTAGTCAATTCTTTCAATATATTTTTTTATTTGTATCAAGTTGCCGTTAATTTTAAACTAATACTAACAATTCTTTCTGTCTATCAACCATAATCTGCCTTTATCTATCTGTATCAACCTGTTTCAACCTGTTTCAATCTGTTTCAACCTGTATCAACCTGTATCAATCTGTATCAAGCTATATCAACCTGTATCTACCTGTATCAACCTGTATCAACCTGAATCTACCTGTATTAACCTGTATCAACCTGTATCAACCTGTATCAACCTGAATCTAACTGTATCAACCTGTATCAACCTGTATCAACCTGTAACAACCTGTATCAACCTGTATCTTCCTGTATCCACCTGTCTGTATCTACCTGTATCAACCTGTTTCTATCTATATCAATCTGTATCTACCTGTATCTACCTGTATCAACCTGATTCAACCTGATTCAACCTGTTTCAACCTGTATCTACCTGTATCTACCTGTATCTACCTGTATCTACCTGTATCTACCTGTATCTACCTATATTTACCTGTATCTACCTATATCTACCTGTATCTACCTGCATGAATATCTATGACCGGCCTGCTACTCTAAATGAAGGAAACTAATGTATGAGACGGTCTAAAACCTAGATATTTGACCCGTGCAGCTTTATTCAGGCCGGCCAACCTGTATCCTGTATACACAGTATTTCAACATAAAAATAAAGTGCATTCTGCTTTAGAAAGACAAATACACCTGACATAGAGGGAGGGGGGGGGGGGAGGCTACAGTCTTGATACTAGAAATGTTCTGGAACAATTGTTATTATAAAATCTATGATACAGAGTTTCTTTCCTTGACAAATCATTATATAAGCCATCAAAAGACTACGTTCAATGCAGGAGACTCAATTAAACCTTGGGATCGTCATATTTGAATAGTTTCAGGTCGTCTTTACAGTCTCATCCCTTGTGAGTAACCCTGCATATTAATTTTATTATATTTATTTATATTTATTCTATAACATCAAGAACATTCTTGAGGGGTATTCCCCTCCCCCCTTACTATTTTCAATAAAGATACAATTTAGATATTTACAAAGAAATGATGAATAATAAGGAAAATCAGTGTCCTCGGAGAAGTTTTATTGTTGGAAAAGTTAAGAATAAGTTCTCTGATTCAATCCATCATAATATTGCTCATAGATGAAGACTTGATGCTACTTTGTTTTCTTACAATACAATATACATGTATTGTATAAATCTCCCCCCCCCCCTCATTCCGTTGGGCGAAGGGGGGAAGGGTGTGTAGACAACCCCCAAAATAATGTTATAAAATTAAAAGAATATTTTCATTAATTAAAAATAAGTTTGAACAAAACAAAAACGTATTTTTGTGGCAATATTTCCGCCTTTACTTTAAACCTCGACCATCCCCCCCCCCCCCCCAACCCTTTGATCCCCCTCCCTTGTATAGGGTACAGTTTGCTAGAGACTTCTTGCCAATTGGAGAATATAGTGATCATAGTACTTCTCAATATCCTACAGGGATAAATACTACAATATCCTACAGGGATATACACTACAATATCCTACAGGGATATATACTACAATATCCTACAGGGATATATACTACAATATCCTACAGGGATATATACTACAATATCCTACAGGGATACATACTACAATATCCTACAGGGATATATACTACAATATCCTACAGGGATACATACTAAAATATCCTACAGGGATACATACTACAGTATCCTACAGGAATAAATACTACAATATCCTACAGGGATAAATACTACAATATCCTACAAATAAATTGTACAATATTTGTTAAAGGATAAATACTACAATATCCTACAAGGATAAATACTACAATATCCTACAAATAAATTCTACAATATTTGTTAAAGGATAAATACTACAATTTTTATCTTATCTAAAGCGAGTGCAGGCATATTTGAAGAAATCAATGCATATTGAAAGTTCATTCATATTCCAGTTGTCCTGCCAATCAAATGTCAAAAATGATTTCCTACAGTTACCCTCCTGCTTACAAGTGTTCCAATCAATAGATAAGCTACAAATAATATACATTAGAGGACTTAATGAGGTCGAACATTTTAAAGGAGCAGCTTGCAACGTCTTTCAATAAATTTTAGTTGAATTTACTTCAAATAAAAATAATCTCTTAAAAAATGTAAAATAGCAGCTTGTTAGAAATTTAGTTTAAATAGTGACCAAATACATATTCATTCATCGTAAAGGGAGTGTTCGCGAAAAATGAAAGGGGGTATAGACTTACGGCGAAAAATATATTGTAAATATGTAATATTTATTCCATGACCATAACTTGTACATATATTGTTATCATTTAACCTGTAAACTAGTTTGAAATATACATTATTATCATTATTAAAAATAAGCGCTTTTGATCGCTACTAATCTTTCTTCTATATGTTGCGTCTAAAAGGAGAAAATTGTTAAAAACGACTCATACCGCAGAACTTAGCGTCCGTACAAATTCAGAAAGTTGCAACATTTAACTGGGATCGTAAACTAATCAATTTAATTCCAAACAAATCATTCAGATACTAAAACCAGATGGCAACCATGTGGACAAATGACGTAAACAATAAAATGGCGCGAAAAATAAAAGAAAATGGCGGGAGAATATTTGTGAAAATGGCTGCCAAATGGTTGAAAGTATTTATTTCTGGAATATTCCTTGGTTTGCTGGCAAGGTTGGTTGTCAAGGGAATAACAGATGAATAGTGAAGGGAATATGCTTAGCAACCCCCCTCCACTTTATAGAAATATTAAAAAATTATCCAAAATAAGTTTCAAGATAAAAATGCATTTCTTTAGATAAAATATTAATTCATAAAGGGTTGGATCGTTCTAAGTTTTGAACTACTTTATGACATATGAGCCAAAACTTTATCAAAGTTAAAATGGATTCAATTATGTGAAACTTTTACCATTAAAAATGTTATATTACTTGCACAGAACAGATTTTAACTTTTGTATTACATTTAGAAACATTATATCTAGACAATTTTTGGGGGTGTTATAAAAATATTCTGCGAAGAAGGAATTTTATTTCTTAACTTTTTAAAAGCACAGTTTACTAAATAATAACATTATTTTTTATGAAATTAATTCTTATCAGCTGTTGAGATTGATAAAAATATATTCATGAAAACCTTCAACAAAGAACGAATTTTTAAAACTTTAATAATAAAATTCACAGATGATTTGTTTAACTAAGTCATGATTTTCTTTTGAATTAGATTTCATTTCAATATTTTGTTCCTGAAATTAAACATTTTATTTCATTTGTCAGGATTAAGTATCATCAATAGACCTATTTGATTTCATTTGTCAGGATTAAGTATCATCAATAGACCTATTTGATTTCATATGTCAGGATTAAGTATCATCAGTAGACCTATTTGATTTCATATGTCAGGATTAAGTATCATAAATAGACCTATTTTATTTCATATGTCAGGATTAAGTATCATCAATAGACCTATTTGATTTCATATGTCAGGATTAAGTATCATCAAGAGACCTATTTGATTTCATATGTCAGGAATAAGTATCATCAATAGACCTATTTGATTCCATTTGTCAGGATTAAGTATCATCAATAGACCTATTTGATTCCATTTGTCAGGATTAAGTATCATAAAATAGACCTATTTGATTTCATTTTTCAGGTTTAGCATCATCAATAGACCTATTTGATTTCATATGTCAGGATTAAGTATCACCATTGGACCTATTTGATTTCATATTTCAGGATTAAGTATCATTAATAGACCTATTTGATTTCAGATGTCAGGATTAAGTATCATTAATAGACCTATTTGATTTCATATGTCAGGAATAAGTATCATCAATAGACCTATTTGATTTCATATGTCAGGATTAAGTATCATCAATAGACCTATTTGATTTCATATGTCAGGATTAAGTATCATCAATAGACCTATTTGATTTCATATGTCAGGATTAAGTATCATTTATAGACCTATTTGATTTAATTTTTCAGGATTGAGTAACATAAAATAGACCAATTTGATTTCATATGTCAGGATTAAGTATCATCAATAGACCTATTTGATTTCATATGTCAGGATTAAGTATCATTAAGAGACCTATTGTTACGATGTGCTAGCAATTAAAAATAAGGGTTAATTTCATGTTATGAACATTACTTATCAACAATACCCAATGACAAGGAAAATATTTTTAAAGAATTTAATAAAAGTACAAATTGTTAACGATAACTTTTTTAGTTACAAAACATACATTTCTTCATCTCGTTAGCACATTATATAGATCAAAACATCGTTAAGCAGTAAAACTGTAAAAACCATCAATTGGTTAACAGAAATTAAATTAAAAACTTAACAGTAACAGATGAGCTTTAACTTATTTTAATTTAATATTATAAGCTTTCAAAGTTTCAAATCCAATCTTGTAGTTGCATGCTGTATGTTCTCAAGGTTTAAAACATTTAATGTCATGTTTTAATTGATTTTATATTAAAAGTAACGCCTATTTAATTGCTTTTGAAATGTCGGGGTTTTTGGAAAAAACGTTATAAAAAGTTTGACGTTGTTTAAAATGAAATTTCATGAATAGTTGCATTTTCATATAGAAATTCTTTTAAATCTCTTCAAACAAACTCTAGTTTTCACACTTTCTATCTGTAAACTTTAGTTCTACTTTCTATCTGTAAACTCTAGTTCTCACACTTTCTATCTGTAAACTTTAAACTCCAGTTCTCCTACTTTCTATCTGTAAACTCCAGTTCTCCTACTTTCTATCTTTAAAATCCAGTTCTCGCACTTTCTATCTGTAAACTCCAGTTCTCCTACTTTCTATCTGTAAACTTTAGTTCTCCTACTTTCTATCTGTAAACTCTAGCTCTCCTACTTTCTATCTGTAAACTTTTTTTTCTCCTAGTTTCTATCTGCAAACTCCAGTTCTCACACTTTCTATTAGTATAAATAGTAAGATGAGAGAAAACTCTTTTAACGGGTATTTCACGTCATTTATTTAATTCGAGTTTCGTTGTGGATCCGGCCCTTGATGTTTTATTTCATATCAAAAATTTCATTGTGGGCACAGGAGCACAGGGTGGGGCCTGTGGGCCCAGGCCCCCCTTTAGTCTGCTCCTGCCTGCATAGATCACTGCTTGTTTCCAGAGCTAGGATTTTAAAAATAAAGCCTAAAATCTATCCTAGACTTGAGCCTTCCTTACGCCCAGGTCTTTCCTTGGGTCTACAATTAGTCCCAATGATTCTAATTGGTTCTGATTTGACCAATGAGAGAGCTCTGTCTGCAAATCAGCTGATAGATCTGAATTGGCTCAGTGTAAATTTCGAAAACCCAAACTTTACATATTTGTTTGCATTATTTTTAAAGTGTGTTTATCTTATAAATCTAGCAAATTCGAACACTACAGATACTCCCCAAGATTTTAAATGTAAAAATATGATAGTATTTACGAAAGTTAAGGTCGAGACACAAGTCTCTATGAGTTGTGAAATCAACTCGATTTGGTTTTACTAAATCCAACTCGAGTCTTGGCTTGGACTTCCCTTTGGCGTAAATAGACACTAAGACCGGGTTTATCTTGAGTTAAAACTATTAAAATCTCAGCTCAGGATTCACAATCCAAAAGTTTAGGCCTCAAATCTGACTAGACCTATGCTTATTTCAACACTAGCTGCTTTAAGCAATCTTTTATTTCATAAACAAAGTGAGTTAAATAACACACAAGACTTTAATTAAATACTATGTTTATAGAACAAGCTTTTCTTAAAAAAATTTTAGCTGCCAATTGTTGCTCTAAAAGTCGTCATTTTTAATCATTTTAAAGTTTTTGCGGATTTCTTTTAAATTTTCGCTCTTTCAAAATAAAAAAATGTTGATTTTTTTCCAGTGGAAAATTCCAATTTGGACGGTCCATGAACCTGAAACAGTTCAGATGTTTTGACGTTTATTGGATAAAAAAACAGACATTCGATACAAGTATATATATATATATAGATATGAGTTATACAGTGACTAATAAAATAGCTTTCACATACTAAAGATTACTATTTATTTTTTTCTTCAAAGATTAGAAAAATTAAATTAGGTGCGGAATATATTAAATTTTGATCATATGAATTAAAAATTTCAGTCCCATGAAGTTTGACAAATTTATCTTTTGTTGTAATCTCCTTGAAGAAAGCTTATTAATCTCCCTGTAGATAGTTCATTAATCTCCCTGTAGATAGCTTATTTAATGTCCTTGTAGAAAGCTTATTTAATCTCCTTGTAGATAGCTTATTTAATCTCTCTGTAGATAGTTTATTTAATCTCTCTGTAGATGGCTCATTTAATCTACCTGTAGATAGCTTATTTAATCTCCCTGTAGATAGCTTATTTAATCTCCTTGTAGAAAGCTTATTTAATCTCCTTGTAGATAGCTTATTTAATCTCTCTGTAGATAATTTATTTAATCCCTCTGTAGATGGCTTATTTAATCTACCTGTAGATAGCTTATTTAATCTCCCTGTAGATAGCTTATTTAATCTCCTTGTAGATAGTTTATTTAATCTCTCTGTAGATAGTTTATTTAATCTCTCCGTAGATGGCTTATTTAATCTCCCTGTAGATAGTTTTTAAATCTCTGTAGATGGCTTATTTAATCTCTGTAGATAGCTTATTTAATCTCCCTGTAACTAGCTTATTTAATCTACCTATAACTAGCTTATTTAATCTCCCTGTAACTAGCTTATTTAATCTACCTATAACTAGCTTATTTAATCTCCCTATTACTAGCTATTTAATCTCCTTGATAACTAGCTTATTTAATCTACCTATAACTAGCTTATTTAATCTCCCTGTAACTAGCTTATTTAATCTACCTATAACTAGCTTATTTAATCTCCCTATTACTAGCTATTTAATCTCCTTGAAATAGCTTATTTAATTTCCCTTTAACTAGCTATTTAATCTCCCTGAAATAGCTTATTTAACCATTAAAATAGCTTATTTAACCATTAAAATAGCTTGTTTAACCATCAAAATAGCTTGTTTAACCATTAAAATAGCTTGTTTAACCATTAAAATAGCTTATTTAACCATTAAAATAGCTTACCTTATGAAGGTAAACAGTCTGTGTTCGGCTCCTTTCCTCCGGCAATTAGATCTGAAACAACAATAAATTGAAGGCGGGGAAGATGGTGGGAATTTTAAATCTAAAGGGACTGTGCTAGAATTTCATCTGACCAACTATTTGAACAGGGATATTTCAGATTCAAAATGGCAACCTTTAAACCTTCATCTAAGCAATAATAAGAAAGATATCGCCGTTTAATGTCTCTTCTACATAAATTCGTAAGTCCCTTCTGTACAGAAACTACAACCTAAAATAATCAAATTTTGTCTAACAAAAACACGGATATCTCATTCATTCTTAATAAGACAGAGGTTTAAAGCGTACTGTTGTGAATCAGACATGCCCCCCTGTAAATCAAGTATTCAGTTTCTTTTTTGAATTAAATTAATCTATTTCAAGATACACACTATACGGGACAGGTCTGCAATCAGTCCTAAATGAGCCTATAGAAAATTGGATAACGATCAAGGGGTAATCAAAACATGAACAAGGATAGACCAGTAGTCGGCGGGGTAAAAACAAAACAAACAAAAATAAACATTTCAACCAGAGATCAGCAATTAAACAAAGCCCCTTTCATCATGAAGGGCCCAGTAGGCTGGAGCGGGGGGATTAAATGATAATTAGTCTAGTACTTTACGAAAAACTGAAGTCTTTGTTAACGAGAATGTCATCCTCTTGGAATTTGAACATTTTGAACAATTTGCTTCGATTAAAGGGACTGTAAGCGTTATTTAAAGTACCCCTCCTCCATACAAAAACAATTCCCGATTTAGATATCAATGTTTATAATTTTGATTACTGAATTTTTTCAATTGTGGTTTCACTACAAAAGTGACTCGCGCATATCTGTACTGCAGGTACTTAATGGGACTTAATATTTGAAACCTAGAAAAACGACAATATCTACCACATCATTAATCAGATAAATGTTTTCAGAGTGTTAATCGATTAGAGTTCCTCTAAACATAAAAGTTGTGTAAATTTACCATATTTTTTCTAGTTTTCTAGATTTTATTAAGAAATATATTCTTTAGAATATCTCAAAGTTTGATATTTCAGTTTGGTTTTGATTTTTCATAAAACTTCATGGCATTTCCGTAACATCTAACTTATATGGAAGCAAAAACCACAAAACTAAAAGAAAAGATGTTTTCAGACACTCCTAACTAACTGCATTGCCATTGGAAAATAATTGCATTTTATTGTTTAATAGCCCGGCGTTGCCCGTGAAATTTAAAAAAAATCAAATTTTGAGAAATTATTTCGATTTTGGAACATAAAAAAAAATATAAATATAACAATATATATTGATATATAACAATATATATCAATAAGCGAGAAGAGCTTTATTCTATTGATTTGAATTTAGGTAATTTTCTAATCCCTACATCTTTGCAACCTGATGGTGTAAACCGTTGATATTTCAAATATACACTTCTTGATCTAAAAGAATTTATAGTCTGTATTATCAAAGGTTACGACAACGGGATAAAATAAATTAGTTTGTGGCAAATATAATTCCCTTCTTGTTGTTTTCGCACACTAAGCGGAAAAAAAATTGTGCAAAATTGTTGCCGCTAAAATTTGTTGAAAAATTAGGTTTCTCACGCTGCCAACAAAGCAGTATGTATAACAGAAAGCCATCAGACATTTCTTAAACAGAATCGATTATTGTGAATTTCGGATATGCTCAAATTATTTGAAGGAGAATTTCTTGTAGTTCTTCATACAAGTAAATCTAGATTATACCGAAATATGTAGAAGATACATGGCACTACTGATAATAATATTTCTTCCTTGTTAGTTCTTTAACGTTTTGTACAGATTAATCATTAACATTAAACTCAAGTAAACTTTTCAAATAAAAAAGTAAATAAAAAATATTAAACATATATCTTATTTGGAATACAAACGAAACTCAAACAACCAAAAAGAAATAGTATTCCTATTCCATTTTAAAGAAAGCAGCTGATATAGATTTAATTAACTTTATTTAATTTTCACATTATTTCCTACTTTCCTTCCGAAGTAAATAAATTTTATACTTTACATCCAATCCAAACTAACAAATAAAAAATACAATTAACTGGAGTTCAAAGGAAAAATACAAATAGAAATATTTTCCATTTCGAATTGAAACTTTGCAACAGTAATAATAGCAAAAAAGCTATTAAGGATTATAATTGGTATTGACAAAATTTTAAGGCGAAACTAACTTTCAAAAATGTATTTTTTCCTATAGCTTCACCACTCAGCAGAAAATAACGGTAAAAAAATATATTTCCATAAGTCCCCGAGAAGAATTATCATTCATTATCAATGAATTTTTAACCTTTTATATACAGAGAGCAGGAGCGTGCACACGGATCAATTTGGATTGTTAAGGTTGAAACCCTATTGCACCAAAACTAATGTGCATGCTATTTGAATACAATTCTAACAAAATTCAAACTTTGAGTATACAATGTCAGTTGTCTAAGTTTAAAGATTTTCTTTTCATCCTTATTCTTTAATTTAATATTTCGGATATAAAACCCTGCTACTGCAAGCAAAAAACTAAACGTCACTTTTGTAAAAAATTATGTCCGTAAGATTAATTAAAGACTAAAGTAATTAAAACCCACAGTAAAATCGAGTCCCTAAAAATAAACTGTCTTAATTACTAAATCTTTATTAATATTATTCATCTTTTAATTATGAGGACTCTGGTTTAAAATCTGAATCTTCCACCTTACACCGAAACTTCTCTCATAATAAACTAATGATCTTTTTTTACTGATTCAGTCTGAGTAAACTGTAACGCCTCCTGAACCGACAAACCTCACCGCCGAGAAACCAAGATGGCTCAAGAAAAGGGGATAACTACGCTACATCGATATCTCTATTTCGTAGCACAATATAAACGAGCACCATATCTGCTCTATCTATATCTATCTGCTATATCTTGATGATTCGAGAAAAATGAAGAGATTAAGCCCTAATCTCTTTTCAATGCCCTAGACAGTAGCGCAGAACCATCAATGTTCTACGTGAGTCTAGTTCTTAATTATAATGTGTTTTCTTCCAATTGAAACTAAATGATTCTCCAACAAGCTATTTCACATTTAACACTTCTTAATTTTGGTGTCTGATATCTTCACGTCGGTCGTGTAGATTCTAAATCACAAAAAGAAAGGAACATGCAGGAAGGAACCATCTATGTTCCTCGCCAGTATGTATCCTAAACATATCGTTTTCTATCTTTACGTTGGCTAATTAGCATCAAGACGACATAGCTTAAATAATGTAATGCCATACCAACGTAGATCTTTCATTGGTCTCCGTTAGTACAATCGTAGTAATTTCCATATAGACTACATTGACTTTATACCATTGTTTCATGAAAATTGTATAGTGCTTGCGCAAATTGATTTTCTTCACAATACGCCCAAATTATATGCTGATGATTCTTATATTAAAAATTTCTATTCTATCCGCATACCCTCTTATTGACAATGACTTATTATATGCATTTAACTTTCTACGACTTCAATGTTGCACTCTTCAATTTATATGTCTTGCAGGATCCAAGTATCCTTAAGTCCAAATTTCTAATTTAAGAAATGTATGTATTTAACCCTTATATGGATCTCTCAAAAAAAACAAATGTAAACGAATTTTGAACACATGTAAACTATTTTGTATTTATTTCACAAATCTTAAAAAAATGTAAACGAATATGTCGAACACATGTAAACTATTTTGTACAATTTAAAAAGACAATAAATATTTAGATTTCAAAGTATTTTTTACATCCTCTCTAAAAGATTTAATACACCCCCCTTCCCAACCTTAGATAAGGTGAGAAGATTGGTTAGAGCTAGGAATAGGCAACTTCATTATTTTTTTTTCATTAAGGTTCTTTTTTAATGACCAAAAAAGTTTGGAAACATTTCAAACCAGTAAAATTCAGAATTACTTTTTTCAACCAAAGATATCACAAAAAAAATCACTTCTTTTGAACAATTTTTGAAATTGATTTTTGTTTTGATTTTAAATAGATTGTGAATTTTAAAACCAAAAAACGTTGCCCATCCCTAGTTGGAATCTGCTGGATGCCCATCCCTCGTTGGAATCTGCTGGATGCCCATCCCTAGTTGGAATCTGCTGGATGCCCATCCCTAGCTGGAATCTGCTGGATGCCCATCCCTAGTTGGAATCTGCTGAATGCCCATCCCTAGTTGGAATCTGCTGGTGCCCATCCCTAATTGGAATCTGCTGAATGCCCATCCCTAGTTGGAATCTGCTGGATCCCCATCCCTAATTGGAATCTGCTGGTGCCAATCCCTAGTTATATCTGCTGGATGCCCATCCCTAGCTGGAATCTGCTGGATGCCTATCCCTAGTTGGAATCTGCTGGATCCCCATACCTAGTTGGAATCTGCTGGATCCCCATACCTAGTTGGAATCTGCTGGATGCCCATCCCTAGTTGGAATCTGCAGAATTGAAAAAGACAAGGAAACGAGACAAAAATATGATTTTGCAAAATAAAATCTCATTTCCTGTTTTCAGTTTCCATTTAAACCTAAGAGAAGATACATTAAACATTAAAACTATTTTCCAATATTTTAAAAACTCCTTCCCAGATTGTACTTGTCATATCTTCTTACAGAATGAAAACTTTATATGTTTAAAGCTGCATTTTTTGCATCAAGATTGCACATTTATCTGCTTTATATGCAAATATTAATCAAAATGGAAAAGCTTGCATGATAGGAAAAAACTCTCCTATGTCTGCCAGAAGAGAAATTGTATTAAAAGTTTGTAGAATAAAAGAATACGTTTTGAAGCTTCTGACTTGATTTTCTCGAACTAACAATTTTCGGGAATCAAGCTCTTAATCTCTAATAAACAGCGGACTCTTAATTTTTGTATAAAGTTCGTCTGCGGTCCGGAAATATTATATATATGAATTAGTGTTTTAGAAAAGATAAACGATCTTCTGAGCTATTTCTATTTTTTAGTAATTTTATTTTATTTCATGCTAGAATATCTAAAGTAGAGCCTGATTTTCAGGATAAATCTATAAATGCATGCTTAAAGATTAGTATTATTAGAATAATAATAATAATCCTGGAATAAAGTATAGTCCCTACATATATTTATGTATGTTGTCCAATGAAGATCTATCCTTTAAAGACTAAACCCTGGGCTATAAATCTTTGACAGGGTATACTTGATCGCATATAGATGGTCAGGCCAGAAATATAAAATAGAAAATATAGAATTATTTAAGCTTTTAGAATAATTTTTGAAAATAAAAATAATATTAATCTTAATGAATTTTTAATAGAAAAGTTACAGTAAGTACACTATACATTATGCAGTACAATTTGAAAAAGTAAACAAGGTTGTGCACAGTCACAGATGCTGAAGATTGTGGTAGAGGTTTGCTAGAAGGGTTTGACAGTACTGGAGGTTTACTGGTCCAGGTAAATGATCCGTCCTCAACCCCGGCCTCTACTCCTCTTCTAGTCCGGAGTCTGGGACTTGAACAATAAAAACAGACATTGGATTATAACAGATCTATGTTAGCACAGGCACAAATATATTCAGGATAATTATTGATAATCATTGATTATTATTGATCACTGTTGATTATTATTGAATATTATCCCCCACATTAACTTCTTAAATAAACCACAATATTCTTTAATTAACACTTTTAAACCAATACTTCTTTGATAAATTTAGCAAAAATTTTTTTCAATTAATAATGCTTCAGCCCTGTTCCTACTGGCATCAAGACAAAAGTGTACAAGTACCCTGGAGAACAGGGGACTTCTAGAAGGTCTGTTCTGTTTCCTTTTTCTTTATATTTCACCTAACATATTTGAAATTAAGTAACATTTTATTTGGCCTAAATCTGAAAAATCGTCATTTGTGTATTCAGGCCATTTTCAGGCATTTAGCACTGTCTGAATGGTAACTTCAAGCCAAATTACGTAAGGATCCAACGGAGGAATTAAGTCACAAACTCAAATTTTCTTCTTCTCTATAGCCTTGCATCGCAACATAAAAGTAAACTGTATCTCATGGATCAAGTATTTAGTTGGTCGCACAGTTGAAATTTCAATTTGACACTCCAGATATTGAGGAAAAGACTTCTAGTTCAATAGTGTAAAGCATATTGCAATGTACATATTCAAAGGTTAGGAGAATCATGTTTGATTATAATTGAGCAATCCCAGCTCGAAATGGGCATAGTCTTTTTTGAACGAACAAAATGTGAACGAAAATTTTTTTTTTACTAACAGAACGATGTTTGGAAAAACTTTTTAAAAAACGATAGTTTTTAAATGAACGAACGATTTTCTTCTTTTTGAAAAAACGATAGTTTTTTTTACTGAACGGATGTTTTTATTGAACAAATGATTTTACAGAAGGATCATTGAGTGAGAAAACGAACAAAATAGATGGAAAATGAACGATCATTTTGAGCACGAACAAAATAATTTCTTTTTGAACGATTGAGAGAAAAATGGGTCGTTCACAAACGATGAACGAACAAAATAAAAAAGATCTGGAAAAAGCTAGGGATTTAGGTAACTTGATAAAACTGGAAAAAATGAATGATACATTAGCTAGAATATAATATTACTGGTTCATTGTAGAAAGGTAATTAACCTTAAAGGGACTGTAAGCGTTATTTTAAATGACCCTCCTTGCAAAGATGGCAATGCCCGATTTACAACGGTACCCTTAAAAGCTTTGACTGATCTAGTATGAATTAGATATCCAAGTTTTTGTTTAATTTCAATTGCAGGTTTTGTGCGAAAGTGGTGGATAAATTTTCTGAATTAAGGTTTCAATGGTACCGTTGTGAATCGAGCATTGATCTTTGCAGAGAGGGTCGCTTAAACATTTCTGCTACAGTTACAGCAATGTTGTCTTAATACAAATCCCATAAGCTTTCTCACATGTCTAATTAGTGTGTTTTTCTTACAAAGTGTTTCTTACTTTTATAGTTTTCCTCAAATTCCTAACTTGTTTATTTGCAACATTCCAAATTAGTCTGAGATATATATTTTGAGTGTTTTCTCAACTCTGCTAGCTAAGTGTATTCTTCTAATACATTTTTTTTCAATCATGAGAGAAGGAAATAAAAATTTATAATAAAAAGAAAACTTTATGGAATAACAAAACATTTTTTATGAACTTTGTACTTTCTGTGAAAGTTATATAAACTCTTTTTACCTTTAATAAATTGACAAAAAACAGACAATGGATATTGAAGAAAGCTTATTTAAACCTCAGAGTTTCAATTTTACCTGATTATCAAACCAACAAATAAAATTGAGCACATATATTAACATTTATTTTTGTACATGATATAAGAATATTTATCAATTTTGTTTGTTTATGCGCTTTTACTGGACCCAGGGGTTAAACTGCATGAGGACGACGATTTCTGTACTAGCCCTGGTCTGAGCTTTCTCTCTCTCTTTTTGTATTGTACTGCTGACGTGGCATTTTCAGTTGGGGGTATTTTCAGATACCTCTAAAGGGCATTTCTTAAATTATTATAAACTTACTGCAGCAGTTTTAAACAACTTTTTCATCTAAACTATGATATATTCAAGAATTTTACAATATCATCATTTTAACAATATCATCATTTTTCTTCAGGACTTTTACAGTTCAATTCGGTTTTGAATAAATATCAAATGATTTATGAAATTTTCTTTGAGAATATATAGCGTTGAACATTGTGTGGAATCTACCATTGTTAAAACCCAACATTTTTTGTGTTGTTCAGAATTTAAATTCATTTTCTTTTTAATACAGTGAAACCCTTAATAACGAATACATCGGAAGAATTTATCAAATGTCGTCTTGACAATTTTTCAATGGGTTTTATACTATATTATGTAAATTTAAGTATTTGCGAAAATAAATAAATAGCCATGAATATGCGGGAACAGTTTTAAAGAGTTCCATATAATCATTTAATTAAAAAAGTAAATATCTGCAACATTCCATTATCAGAAAGTAAAGAATACGATATTTGATGAATTCTTTCGATGTATTCCTTATTAAGGGTTTCACTGTAGATATTATGGTAAAATGAAAATCTTGGATAATAGAAAATATTCATTAAGGAAATCACATTCATTATTATTTAAATACTAAAAGTAACAATTAAATTACTTTAAAAAACTCACTTTAAAAAGTTCTAACGTGCCCAGCGCTATTCTAAATTATGCAAATTAGAATTATGAATTCCAATCCCTGTTTGTAGTAAAAATGATAGCTTTAATGATGAAACTAGGTATGACGTACACAAAATTTAAATCAATTACTTTCGATTTGATTTGTAAAGCAAATATATATCACATTTGGTGATTGGCAGGGTACATGTATTTTTGCTTAAGGGACTGTAATCGTAATTTCAAACAACCCTCCTTGCAAAGATGGCAATGCCCGATTTACAATAGTACCCTTTAAAGCTTTGTTTTATCAAGTATGAATGAGATATCCATGTTTTTGTTTCTTTAAACTTTTTATTTTCATTTTTGGTTTATCTGCAAAAATGACTTGCGTATTTCTTGCTTTTAAGAAGCAATGGAGATATTATCAGAATTACACACTATTTAAGTCAGGAAAACAACGGTATCTTCCACATTTTTGATAAGATTAAGGTTTCAAGGGTACCGTTGTAAATCGGGCATTGCCATCTTTGCATGGAGGGTCACTTAAAATTAAGCTTACAGCTTACAGCTTACAGCTTACAGCTTACAGCTTACAGCTTACAGCTTACAGCTTACAGCTTACAGCTTACAGCTTACAGCTTACAGTGCTTTTAAATGCAAATACTGCGGTTTGGATGTTGAAAGGCGGCCAAACATGAAGTGTTCAATAATGTTTATTCTATTTGTAACTAGGATACGTGTTCAACAATGTTTATAGGTGTGTGAGAATGCGGTCTTAACTGTTCGCTGTTAAATTCTTTAAACCCTGATCCTTACAAGGGCATCTATTTTCTACGAACTTTTTTTATTGGTTAAAAAATGAGGTATTATGAAGAATGAATCTTTAATGCAAAATTTTTGCAAAAGTTTTGATGACAATAATCTATATAAAAAAGTCAGGAGTTTTAATGAGATATAAGCCCCCATTCACCTATGGTTGCTATCAAATAAATCTATTGGACAAAACTCAGGCGTGCTTAAACTCCAATTTATATCAGGGTGGTTATAAGACTGGGCAAAGTTTTGTAAATGAAAATAGATTTATCTAATTTTGTCCATGTACATGTTGAAAAAAACTAACGTTAATTCACAGTCCATAATTGATTGAAAGATATTAAAAATCAATTTTTTGTGAAATTTTTTACTGAAACAGTTTTCATAATTTTCTCAGCAGAGGAAATAAGATTGATACTAATGAATGTCAAATTCTAAGATTTATTCTAAATAAATTATTTATTCTAAATAAATTATTTATTCTAAATTTATTATTTGTGAACAATAACATTTCCAGCTTTAAATAACCTCTTGAATCCTGACCGACAAAATGTTCAGCTATTGAATAGACATATATATCCCTTTTTTGTGGACACCATTTTTCATTTTTTTCTTCCACATAAATATATCTAGGTTGAAAAGTGTGCCAACGAAGAGGGGGGGTTTGGGAAGAGAGGGTAGGGTTAAGGTTATGAGGGGGGGGGATAAAAGACATACGTGTTTTGGCAACCTCCAATCACTGTACAGTTTACACCACTGAGAGCCAATTCTAATAATTAAACCAAAAAAGAGGATTATCCCCAAAAAGAACATTTTCCCAAGTAAGACTTTCCACCCTTTATAACCAAAGATGCTGCGGCTTGGACATGCAATGAGGCCATGACTCACTTGTAGCAAGGGCTTTAGTTGATTTGGGAAGTAGTTGATTTAGAAGTAGTTGATTTAGAAGTAGTTGATTTAGAAGTAGATGATTTAGAAGTAGTTGATTTAGAAGTAGTTGATTTGGGAATTAGTTAATTAGGGAAAAAGTTTTTTCTGGGAGGCAGTTAATTCATGGAAATAATTGATTTGTGAAATAGTTAATTTGGAAAAGTTAATTTGAGAAATAGTTGATTAAGGAGTTAAATAGTTGATCTAAGAAAAATGATATAGTTGAATTTGAAAATTAGCCGATTTTTTTGGAAATAGCTAATTTGGCAAATAGTTGATTTGGGAAATATTTAAGTTGATGAAATTGTTTTGGGCAATGCTTAGAATCCATTTAATTTTGATGCATTTCCGGATCCTGGATCCGCACTGGAAAAGAAAGGAGCCGGATCTTAAAGATTTACTGAATTTTTTTTATCAAAACAGAATTTCCTTTTTTTTATATTTTTTTTTGCTTATTTTTATGCTTAAACTTGATGAACCATTAAGAAATTTTTATAAGCTCTCTTTTTTCAATAGTTCATATTTGGGTATTGAGAGTTTTTTTGGTTTTTGCCCCTTGGATCCGGGGATCTGTGGATCCGCATATTTTTGCGGTTACAGGTAGCCAAAATCTTGCGGATCCAATGGATCCGGATCTTAAGCACTGGTTTTGGGGACTAAAAAAATAAAAACTTAACTCTAATATTTTTTACCTGGAAACTTCTCCTCTAAAAATCCATTATTTCCCAAAATTGAGCAAATAAAACTCTAAAATAAATTGCGCACCATGCAAACATGTTTAAAATCTGGGTACAAACATGAGTTTTAAAGGGGGGGGGGGGTGGAACAAGTTTTCAATTAAATATACAGTATACACCCCTGTATGCAATATTTGAATCATATAATTAATTCTTTTGTGATTCTTTATCTTCCGTCAAAACTTTTAACAAAGAAACCTCTTCAGATTCAGAACTGTAGAAAAGTCAAGGATTTAGCGGGTTGGATAGTTTATCATTTTAAAGGGATTGTTGAGGAATTTAAAAATTTGGTGAATAGTTTATCAATTTAAAGGGATTGTTAAAAAATTTAAAAACTTGGTGAATAGTTTATCAATTTAAATGGATTGGTGAGGAATTTAAAACTTTGGTAAATAGTTTATCAATTTAAAGGGATTGTTGAGGAATTAAAAAGTTTGGTGAATAGTTTATCAATTTAAAGGGATTGGTGAGGAATTTAAAAATTTGGTTAATAGTTCATCAATTTAAAGGAATTGTTGAGGAATTTGAAAATTTGGTGAAAAGTTTATCAATTTAAAGGGATTGGTGAGGAATTAAAAAATTTTGTGAATAGTTTACCAATCTAAAGGGATTGTTGAGGAATTTAAAAATTTGGTGAATAGTTTATCAATTTAAAAGGATTGTTGAGGAATTTAAAAATTTGGTGAATAATTTATTAATTTAAGGGATTGTTGAGGAATTTATAATTTTGGTGAATAATTTATCAATTTAAACGGATTGGTTAGGAATTTAAAAATTTGGTGAATAGTTTATTAATTTAAAGGGATTGTTGAGGAATTTAAAAATTTGGTGAATAATTTATTAATTTAAGGGATTGTTGAGGAATTTATAATTTTGGTGACTAGTTTATCAATTTAAAAAGATTGTTGGGGAATTTAAAAATTTGGTGAATAATTTATCAATTTAAAGGGATTGTTGAGGAATTTATAATTTTGGTGAATAATTTATCAATTTAAAGGGATTGTTGAGGAATTTAAAAATTTGGTGAATAGTTTATCAATTTAAAGGGATTGTTGAGGAATTTAAAAATTTGGTTAATAGTTTATCAACTTAAAGGGACTGCAGAGGAATTTAAAAATTTGGTGAATAGTTTATCAATTTAAAGGGATTGTTGAGGAATTTAAAAATTTGGTTTCCAAATTTTACAGATTTCTTATGATGCCCTCTCCATTCTAGTCTCATGTCTCCTTGTAAAATCTTAATGAACCAATGTTTGCTAATTGATGGAAAATGTAACTAAGGTTTCCAACGAAAGAAAAAATGTGAATTTTCTTTATAACTAAATGAATTTTGCGAAAAGAGGCAAAAAATGGTGAAGAATTTTGCGGAATTTTTTCTCTCGCAAATCTCTGCTCAGCAAATTCAGTGTTTTTTTCGCGGAATTTTATGCTAAACAAAACATTTTTGCGAAAAATGCGGAATTTTCCTGAAACAATTTTTTATTTTGGTTGAACCCCTTAATGTAACTGTGGAATATTCCCCCCCCCCCCCCCCAAGTAATTTCACTCGCTGGACTATAAAAGCGTTGTTTAAGATTGTTGTGAGACTAATAGAAATAGATTTAAAATAAAAATAATGGATTTATGACATATTACTGATAAATTTTAAAATTAACTGGTTTTAACAGTCGGTAAAATCTTAGGAAATGTCCCCCCCCCTTTCCTTTTACAACGCATTTAGATTTACAGACAATGTACGTAATCTATCAAGATATGTTCAGGTTAACAAATATGGGGATTGATGTATTAATTACATGTCAGTGTGATTTCAAATGATCCTCCATGCTAAGATGACAATGCCTGATTTACAACAGGACCCTTGAAAACTTTATCTTTTTAATAATATGGAAGAAATTGTTGTTCTTCTATGTTTAAAGTTTAAATACACATTAGTTGATATAGAGACTCCACGTTGATTACTGAGATAGAGTAATTGTTCCTTGTTTTAACAAGCAAGTTGAGGATCGTGCCTATTGGTTTGAAATTGATAGTTTACAAGCTAGTGTCCGGTTGACATCGATAGCTGACGAGATCGTGCCCATTGGTTTGGCATTGATAGTTTACAAGCTAGTGTCCGGTTGACATAGATAGCTAATAAGATCGTGCCGATTGTTTGGCATTGATAGTTTACCAGCTAGTGTCCGTGTTGACACCGATAGCTGATAAGATTGTGACCATTGTTTTGGCATTGATAGTTTACGAGCTAGTGTCTGGTTGACATCGATAGCTGACGAGATCGTGCCCATTGGTTTGACATTGATAGTTAACGAGAACGTGTCCGGGTTTTGACATTGATAGTAAAGTGAAACTGAGTTGTACCTGGTTAGATACAGGTTTGGGAAACCCTTATGGAGTAGGGCATTCACAACATACAGTCTCTTTTATTTGAGACCCCCCCCCCCTCCATGTTTACATCCCTGCCTTGCCCATCTGGCATTCTGCAGCCCGGTTTATGGTTTAATTAATTTGAATTATAAAGAGAATTCATTAAACATTCTCCAGTAATATAACAATATACAGTATACAATAGTAATACATATATCAAACACAACACAAGCTCATCACACCATACAATTCCCATCTTTCATTAGAACAGGGGTTTACAATTCCTCGTAGCACTTCAAGAGAGTAACAAAAGGTATAAAACATGACACAAAAGCAAGATTTTTAAAAATTTGCGCACACTCCCTTTCCCAACTTTGAAAGAACCCCATGTTTTCGGGTTGAGACTTTGAAGGATAAAAATGATTCGAAAAGAGGAGGAGAGATATGAATCTCAGAGCTAATCATCNCCCCCCCCGACAAGGGCAAGAATATGCACCTTTAAGCCAAGTTTCTCTCATAACTAATTTATGTTAGATAAAATCTATTAAATAAAAGTATTTTTTACCATTCCGTAATTTAAGATTTTTAAATATTTTGCAATATGCAAAATCTATCGTAAACTACTATGCAAAAAACACATTCCCTACCAAAAAAGATAACACTCTAGATAAAGACACCAAAGAAAAAAAAGAGAAAAAATACAACGTAATTATTCATGCTTAAAAATATCGTCTTTGTTGTTATTCTAACAACTATGCACGAACTGAAAAAAGAATGTGAATCCCAGATATATGATTACATAGCAAGAGTTTTTATAATGTCGTATTACATATTTAAGATCAAATGCCGCGGAAAAAATGAGTTTAATATTAATATTTCAATTGCATTCATATTTCAGGGCTATATTAAACTCATTTTTCCGCGGCATTTGATCTTAAATATGTAATACGACATCATAAAAACTCTTGCTATGTATTCATATATCTGGGATTCACTGTATGATACAAGTGATTTGTTCAGTTAACTAATTATAAAGGTAAAAATAAATATATCTATTAAGTTAGAATAAGAATTTGAAAAAGAAAAAACGTTGGTGTATTTTTTTTACACGTAAAATGACTTTTGTGGCTTGCATTCATACGTTTCTTTAAATTTCTTTATTTACTTTTTCCCTGATGTTATTAATTTTGGAAAAACTCTTTTATTTATTTTGATAGGGGAATCGAATGACATTCATACTGTTAATAGGGGAGGTACTTTTCCCTAATGACGCAAAATTATCATATTATACTATTCCCCTGGCATCAATATTTAACATAGCAAAGCCTGGAATTTTAGGTTAAACATTTTATTATTTAAATCAAATTCTAAATATTCCCTCCTTTGATGTTTAAACGCTCTAAACATGAAATATATAAACTTTAATATAGTTCATATTTTATTAACTGTGGTTTTAGTTTGAAATAATCTCTCGATAGAAGAATGCCATGCATACATTTAAAACAATTAAGTTTCAATATGTATGTTTACTATAAGTACATAGATTGATAATAAATTAATAAAATAATTATTAATTATTCCCCCTCTCAACTTAACTCTCCTTTATTCTTCTCTCCGTCTGTTTCGCAATTTATTTCGTTGACAAAAACCATTTTTAGGCTCTGAGAATGTTTTCAGTTTTGGTTCAACATGTTTATAATGGGTTAAAAATTAGTTTTGATCCATTGTATATGTTTTGTCACCCTGGACGACTATAATCGAGAAACCTTAGGGATACTACTATCCGATCATTCAAACAATAGAACTACGTTGAGCTCATCTTAGTAGAGTAGAATACAACAGAAAAGACAGAATTCTATACTCTGCGTTTATTCTATAAATATATAAAAACTATTACAATACTATAAAATCATAAAATATACGAGAAGTGATATGAATATATAAAGGTTAAAATAAATCCCAATTCAATATAGGCTGTGTAAATGATATAAGAAATAGAGAAGGAATCAATCGCTCAGTTCCCCCTTAGGCCCGTCCCCATGAAAGCAGGAAGATGATGAATGGTAGGAGCATATAGAACTAGTAACCCTTCTTGATCTCAACAAACCCCAATACAATAAACCTTAGATCATACCTCAAGTATCTCTACAATATCTGATGAAATTCCGGTCTATCAAATCAAATCAAACCAACCATTCTGACATTTTAACCATTTAGTCATATCGGATAGTAAAACTATAAGGAACGGCTTGAAATTACCGGGGTTCGTACTATGCAATGACAAATGATGTTTATAAATAGAAACCAGTTTTAAAGTGTACTGAACTTTACGGGAGATATCAAATAATTAACACTTTACAGATTTATATTCTGAAGATAAATTTCTGTCTGGATCCAGAACCTTAACTCCACGAAACAGTTTATATGGACAATGTTCCTGGATATTCCTGAAGATGTTCAGGAATATCCAGAATGGTGTAATTTAGTTTACTGAAGTTATAACACATTTGATTTTATTAAGTTTATTATTTTCAGACAATTATAAAACCAAAATGATACAAGATAACCTGAGTTTATCAAAGCTAGGTAAATTGCTTAATACTGTTACCCTGACATAAAATAGAATACTAAATAGAAGAGATTAGACAGCGAGGATCTGGATTGACATGATCAACAAAGACATAAATAAGTCATGTGTTCAATTTCCCCATTAAAAGTTATATATATAAGTAATATGAAAAAATTAAAAAGGCTTATGTCAGCTAAAAAAAAGATAAAACTTAAAAAACCTTTTTTTGCTATTTCTAGTTAGTTATTGTTTTATTATATATCTACATAGTACATATATCCTTTAGTATCAGCGATACTGCACATAAATAACAGGAAGGAAATTACCCTTTTTATGAAAGGAGAGAAACAGATGCATGATGCTCAACCTCAAAAATACTCTTTATCTACAGACGATTCTAGACTTTAATCTCTCTGAATCTATCCCATTCGGGTTAATGATCATTTCCAACCATTGCAGATTAAGGGGAATTAAGGAGGACGCAGATTAAGGGGAATTAAGGAGGACGCAGATTAAGGGGAAATAATAAGGACGCAGATTAAGGGGAAATAATAAGGACGCAGATTAAGGGGAAATAATAAGGACGCAGATTAAGGGGAAATTCGTATAATCGTATTCGATGTATTTGGTGTCTGATATATTTGGGTCTAATAATACAGGAAGAATATTTACTGGCCGATGGGTCAAAATCAGATAAAGCATATATTAGCAGACAACAGGTTATAAAGATATTAGTTAATAGTTATTAGTGTATTTGTTACAATATTCCCTCTCCAATTTTGGTTTGTCTCTTTAAACCCCTGGCATCACACCTTTTCCAACCTTTCATTCTCTTCTCCAACCTTTCATAATCTCCTCCAACCTTTCATCCTCTCCTCCAACCTTTCATCATCTTCTCCAACCTTTCATCATCTCCTCCAATTTTTCATCATCTCCTCAAACCTTTTGTAATTTCCTCCAACCTTTTATCATCTCCTCCAATTTTCATTATCTCCTCAAACCTTTTGTAATTTCCTCCAACCTTTCATCCTATCCTCCGACCTTTCATCCTCTCCTCCAATATTTTATCTATCGTCTTCGCCACCTCTCATTATCTCCACCAACCTCTTATCATCTCCACCAACCTTTTATCATCTCCACCAACCTCTTATCATCTCCACCAACCTCTCATCATCTCCTCCAACCTTTCATCATCTCCTCCAACCTTTTATCTTCCCTACAACCCTTCATCTTCCCTCCCACCCTTCATCCTCTCCTTCAATCTTTATTCATCTCCTAACCTAACCTAACCCTGCAACCTCTCCTCTAACCCTTACATCATCTTCGCCAACCTCTCATGATCTCCGCCAACCTCTCATCATCTCCACCAACCTCTCATCATATCCACCAACCTCTCATCATCTCCACCAACCTTTCATCCTCACCTCCAACCTTTCATCCTCACCGCCAGCCTTTCATCCTCTCCTTCAACCTTTTACCCCCCTCCCCCCCGACAATGTACAACATTTTTATGATGTATATAAACTTATGGGTTTTTGTTTGGTTTGATTTCAATTTTTCCAATCATTTTTGGCCTTAACAAAACATCCCTCGCTACGCTCTGGATGTTTTGTTGGCCAAATTGGTCTTGGGAATTCATGGTATAGTAAAATTCCTTAAACTTGCCTGTAAAGTAACTGTATAATTAATTAACAGTTTATTCGTGTATTTCTAACAAGACAGAAGTTTAGTTTACTACAATCAATTTGACACTTTATGGTAATCAGACATATTCAGAGGCAGTGTGGTATATTCCTAGTATACGATTTTTGGACCCCCCCCCC